>NC_091821.1:361992197-362014697 GCF_038994185.2 Dermacentor albipictus
CGATCTGCGATGCCGACAGAGAGTGTCGACTGCTGATAGCTTCGCGAGCTGTGTTCTCGCTGGTTACTTAGTGTTGAAGAGAGACGCGTGGACCCGTATCTTGAAAGCGATCTGCTAAATGGGCAGAGTGCGGCTTGTCCTGAGAGCTCCGTGAGCGCTGTGTTCTCGGCACTTCGTTGGCGCTGAAGCGAGAGGCAGTACAAAAGCGGATTCGCTCACTGCTGCGGGCGCTATCATGTGGTGCTATATTGAAAGCGATCGTCTTACGGAACGGACGGACGGACGAACAGACGGGCGGTTTTTCTCGTTGGGTAAGCACAGAAATGCTTACGCATTTAATAACGCGCAGTAGGCGTTTGGCGGCAGAGCGATGGCTTTCCGGGAAAAAGAATTAGTGGCTGTCCCGTGATCGAGATTAGATGCAAGCATGAAATGGCAACCGGCAAGGCAGATTGGTTGGAGATGATACCAGCCACAGTCTTAAATTGGTGTAGCGCATGTTCGCAACCGCGCACCACACCACGTCACACCGCCCCACACCGCAACTCGCCATACTGTGCACAGGTTCATATGGACGCTGGCCAGCTAGAAGAAGAAAATCGCCTCAAGGAGGCACCATGCAGCATGGCGTGCGAACAAGGTGGTGCCGCTGGAACGCATGGACACTCCAATGGTTTATGTGACGGTGTATCGTCTTCTATCCTGTGTCAGTGACAACGCGCTGATTGCTCCACTTGGACGGTATGGAAGTGCCAATGTATTTCTGACGTTGTTTTTAAGGACAGGACAGCCATCGGCAATGGCAGCCGACTGGTCAATCTCGAGATGGTAAAAACTCCACCGAATTTCATCATGGTGACTGGCTTTCGGGTAATGCTGCAACACAAAGGAATGAAGAGGGTGTGCTCCAAGTGAGGAGCAGAAGGTCATTTTAGGGCCTCCTGCGCATCATCTCAATGCGCCCGATGGGCCAATTTCTGCCATACGACTGCAACGTGCAATGCACCATGCAGACGTTGCAATGGCGAGCCCGCCACTGTTGACTGTGTACTAACGCGTTCGTATGCTGCTGCAGTGACACGGGCAACGCCTACTCGGTCACCTCTGGAAGACAATACACCTGAAGTGGCAACACAGACGCAAGCCACCGATCAACCAGGTAAAGAAAGTGCACCAGTGGCGCCGACGCCAGCGTACCCCGATGCCAGCGACGGTGCGCCTTTTCCCTCTACTGATGAAGAGAGCGTGGAGACGTTACCTGCCACAATGGTGTCGTCTGCCACGGAAGACCACGAGGAGCCTGCGTTAGACGCCCAGTTTACGCTATCACAGCGAGAACGGCTTCTTACATGTGCTACATCACCGAACGCTAGCGAGGGCGCAGATACATGTCATCTCGGTATCCCCGAAGTCTCGGCCGGTCCGTCGAGGGTCACGCCAGTTGTCAAGACAACCACAACGCTTGCGGCTGTTACCAATACAGCGGTGAGTGAGAGACGCACCCGCTCATAAATGGCGTCTGAAGACGCCAATAGAATGCTGTCTTCAGAGAGTTCTACCTAATCAGATCCAATGGCGCAGTGCGCTTAAATTTATTGACACAGAAAGTCCTGGTACGTGAGCCATGTTTTGCGTTTGAGACCGGCTGTACACAGCATGCAGTCAGTTCTCCGACGGGGAGCTCACGAACAGCTATCATACGAAATTTTCAAAGTTCGCCACGATGTCAAACAGAAAGACCGCGAAATTATTTTCTAGTGGCTACCTGGCCATTGCGGAATCAGTGGAAAGGATCAAGCAGACAAAGCTGCCCGAGAGTCACATCAAGAACAACACAGCATTCGCATTCCTCTTTCCAGAACAGACGCTGCACGGCAGCTTCGTCCCCTGGCACGCGAGTTCTCTTTAGCGTAGAGTCATCATCATCATCATCATCAGCCTGTTTGCGCCCACTGCAGGGCAAAGGCCTCTCCCATGCTTCTCCAACAACCCCAACAACACAACTCCAACACAACTCCAACAACAAATATAAGGTGCACCAGGTTGCCCGAACTGAACCCTTCGCTCCAACTCCGACCGCCACCCGGGATTCACCGACGTGAGGCATCGCTTCTGTACCGGCTGTGGCTGTAAGTGGTTTTCACGAAGGGGCACACTACTTTGATTGGACTGACCGACTGCATGCGACATCTGCGGTGTCAAAGAGAACATCGAACATTTATTGTGCCAATGTCATCGATTTCAATCGGAAAGACAAACATTATCCATCGCATTGCGACGACTGGACGATCGGTCGTTGTCTGTGCTGTTGTTGCTTGAAGACTGTCCCCATCGCCCATCGGCCCACAGAGCTGTGAAGGCACTTTTGTCTATCTTGAGGGCAACTGGCCTACGTGAACGCCTTTGACTCACTCAGGCCCTCCGTGTGAGTGCGCAAGCTCACCGCAGCTCTCCGCCGTCTACCTTCCATCTATATCTTCTTTCAATTCCCTCTCTCCCGTCCCCCAAAGTTGGGTAGCAAACCAGATGTATTTCTGGTTAAAACTCTACCTTATCTCTGTATTTCCTCCTCCTACTTTTTCTCCTCCTCCCTCTCCGTTACTGCCTGTCGACGCTGTTGTTGTATTGCTGAACTGCCGAGTGTATCACGTGCGCCCGAGATGATGTGCGCACGCACCAGATGCCATTGTAGCCACAAACGCAATAACGAAACGGGCGAATAACCGATGATCTTAGGTATTTCACGTGGTACTGCTCGCTGCGTACGCCTTTCCTCAACATTCTTTCCTCGAAAAACATCACTGCGTCCTTGTCTCAAAATGCCCATTCCCATGAACTGCTGTTTGCGTTTCGGCATAGCGCGGGAACGGTGTCTAGTGCATGAACAGAATCATGTCAAAAGATTACACGTTGCATATGACGACAAGAAAAACAATTGTACGTATCTCATTTAGTTGTATAGAACTTAACCACTTCACGAAATCTTCGCTTAACACATATTCTATCATGTTTTGGTAGCCATCTATCGTAAGTAGTTTACATTCCACGCCTATACCCATATAGTAGCGTTGCGGAACAGAACCGGCTGATCTCCGTATTCACTACGGCAATAAAGGCCTCGTCGAAGGAGACATTCACTACGCTTCTGTAAAAAAACACCATGCGGAACATGCGCCAGCAAGGATTACACTTTGATTGCCATGAATGTCTAGCCTTCTCGAGCATTCAAATTCAAGCGAAGTCCCCTACAACGGTGTGCCTCAGAACCATATCGGGGTTTTCGTACATAAACTCCCAGAATTTTTTTTTACTCCGGTGCACGCCTAAATGGACAAGCAAAGACGGGGTTAGTTTACGTATTTTTCCTGTCATATTATTCTAAAGTTTCAGAGACTAACAAAAAAAAAGGAGAAGGAAGGTATTCAAAGATAAATGGGCAGATGCTGCCACAACATTCAATACACGGTTACAGAAGCAAAATCTCGTTTGTTATCGACAAAGCCCATCAATCTTGCCTCGTCTCACGCACTTTGCATCACGAACGCCGCCGAAGCATTATTCACACGCTTTATAACGCTCGCGCAACCTGCGTGTGCCAACGCACGACAAACGACGCATGAGACCGAAATGACGCGCGGGGCAAGAAGAAGAAAAAAAATGAAGCTAGAAATAATAGACGTTTCCCTGCCTCAACAACAGAGCGAGAGCCTATCATCTCCACGCTCATTGAAGCGTCGGCTCACGCACCTTTCCCTTGTCCCTGCGCGCATGCGCGTTCGCGAAACAAAAAGGCCGTTGAAATTCGCTCATCTCGAGGCCATTATACGCGTCTAAAGGAACCGCGGAAGCAATGGACGGTGGCATCTTCTAGCGCCTTCCATCTTCCGTGTACACGCACACACGAGGCGGCGGGCGGAGGGCCGATCGAGACGTGGAAAAGCACCCGCTATACCAAGCCAGTCAGCAGTGGCAAAAAAAGAACGGAAAAACAAAGCTGCCTCGGTCGCGCACAAACCCGACGGCCCCTTTTCTGTAAACGCCATTCATTATTCCCCCTCGAGCTGAGCGAGCTCGTGCGATAAGGGGGTGATATAGTGTGCATAGACTCTCCTCCCTCAACGGCTCCTATTCTTCCGCGCTCAGCAGCGAGGGAAAAGAATAGCGCCCACGAAGCCGCCGCGCTGTCGGCCGTCTTCGCGGCCGCCGAGGTCCGCGCGGGTCACCATGCCACCGCCGACGTCAATCTGGCGAGGGCGGACGAGAAAGAGGCAGACTCAATTATTGGCCCCTATTTTTG
Organism: Dermacentor albipictus; assembly: GCF_038994185.2. Taxonomy (NCBI): domain Eukaryota; kingdom Metazoa; phylum Arthropoda; class Arachnida; order Ixodida; family Ixodidae; genus Dermacentor; species Dermacentor albipictus. The sequence continues at coordinate 361,996,495 of NC_091821.1, forward strand.
TTTTGGCGCACGGGTCGCAACGCCGTGAGGCTTCTTCGGAGACTTAAGTTCCCTCATTGAGTGAGTGAGCGAATGAGAGAACGAAAGCGAAACGCCCATTGTCACCTATGGTCGTTTAGGGTTTCTTATATCCTTGTCGTGCCTTCGCATTTTCTCGCTGCGTTACCCTTTTTTCTTGCCCGGTGGCTCAAACTTGACGCACCCGTAGGCAGCTCATGAAGCTGCGGAGACTATGGTAAGAGAACGGGAGGCGGGGGGGGGGAGGGGGGGGGAGGATCTGTGGTATGGGGTTGCTGCGTGCGAGCCGATAAATGAGTCTCCGTGCCAGAAAGCGACGCTGCGCCGGTCTCCATCGAAACCTAAATGTCTGGAGGATGGGGAAGAAAAAGTATATAACAGGAACAAGACAAATAAAGCGTTGCGCCCTCCTCCTCCTTGCATAAAAGGCGGTGAGGGGGAACCGAAGTCGCCTCCGAAGCGCGGCCACGCGGCGGGGCGCTCCCCAACAAGGCTTATTCAATCTACCAAGCTGTCTGCGCCAGGAGACGAGTGGTTCACGACGTGGAGAGGAGGAAAAATGCGGGCGGGAGGAAACGAGGTTGGTAGCAAAAGGGTTTCGTTTTCTTTCTTTCGCCCTCCGTTCCTCAGCGAGCCCGAAAGGGAGCCCGTCATCATCATTCTTTCGGCTTCCCGCGCTGCTTATTATTACTATTATTATTTTTTTTGGCGTAGAGATACCTCCACCCAACGTCGTTTATCGTTTCCCTTTTTCCGCCCTCGCGGTGTTTTGTTTCATCCCGCCGGCTCGGTGCCATTTTAGCGCGATCGCAATCAGCGACGTCTTATAGTTGAAGCGAAGTCTCTTTTGCGTATGGACTGGCAAGATGTCGTGCGCGCGCCCTCGCGAGTCGTTGTTGCCATGCGCGATATCATCTGTGGCTGCACTGCGCTGGCTGTGCAATAAGAGTTACGCGGCGCTAATATTATTAAGGCGAAAGCCTCATGTGGTTCATTGCGCGATGGCCTTGAAGAAAAAAAATGCGGCTAGACGAGTGATGCACAAATTATCATCATCATCAATGGCTCATAGCCCCCTAAGGCAGAGGCTAGAAACGCTCAGCAATGTGAAGCGAACAGTGCGTACTTCACAATGCAGCTCATTATGTCTTGTGAGAAGTCTGAGCGCTCCGATAACATAACTTAATGCATTACCAAGTGTGCGGCAGGCTTTCGCCTTCAGGTGTTAGAGGAGTGTAACATGCTTCCGAACATTTTTTATCTCCTTCAAGAAATGTGAAGTTGAGCTGAATGATTGGCATCCCTGGATGCGTGAATAGAGGAGAAAACTGAGAGCGGTAAGAAAAAGGAAATATTATGAAGGACACTCCTCTCTGATTTTATCCGATACTGTTCACCCAATTTCATTGATCAGGTTTTCTTGTTCTTTTTAGCGCTTCCGATGAACTACGGCAGGCTCCGTTTCTCGATCTTGGCCTAACTGATCACTTGTTGGTGCTACAACCTTATTGTTGCTACAACAAGCTTCTTGCTGTCTTCGAAGAGAGCGCAATAGTTGCTCTTCCACACGTGTCGATGTGATGTAACTAAATGAAAAAAAAAGTATTCTGGTCACTGAGAGTCTTCTCGTACCTTTGCAACAGTCCTCTGAATTCTGAATCAGCCCAACGTGACCGCCCTTAATCTTCTCTCATACAGTGTCTGCCAGAAAGGAATGAAATATTGTTTTATTGTATATCATGCCTGCGAGGAAATAACCAAATCTGAGCCGGTTTCTTGTGAAAAATAAAACTTATGTGACTTTCATCGTGGTAAACAAATTGGAATCCTTAGGGAAACGGGAAGTGCTTCGCACGCCTTCTCCGGTATTGGATCAGTGCCACCGGACGCCCGGTATTGGGACGCCTTCCTCGTAGAATTCTCTCCAACGACGACGGTCAATGCAGGCGCACCCAAGCGCCACGGATCTCCCAATACACGCACTGCATGAAGCGAAAGCGGGACTGCTTTTCATCGGGAACCGAGTAAAGGTGGCGCTGCGTATGTATGCTCGTTGTGCTCTGACAGTGAAAAGAAAAAAAAACACATATAAATGAAACAAACCACCAATGGAGAAAACGAAGACTGCAAAGACAACGAAAAGATCACGCTTGTTTTGAGACACCGGGCCAAAGAGTCCGAAGCGAGAGAGGCGACGCGTCGGAAAGATCATCCACTCAGAATTCAACGGGAGCTCGTCGACGACTTGAAATTCGGGCATCGCCAAGCCCGCCAAACTTCGCAAACAGGGCGTGTATGGGGAGAAATATCAAGAAACATCAGAGTAAAGCCTTGCGAGCACCGCCCCGGGAGTTTGTCTTCTGCCAACGGATGGTGACTGCGTTAGCTGCAAGCTGAAAGGAAAAGGGAAGAGGCAGAGAGAGAGAGAGAGAGATGCGAGAATAGAGTCGTTTCCGGATTCGCAATTTAAAACACGATTCCTTTCTTCCATTTTGTCCTCAGCTGCTGCTTTCTATTTGGCCGCTGTTTCTGGTAGAGGAAGCTTGGTTGTACGTCTCTTCGTGGCAGCGTCGGAACCTGGGCATCGATGCTTCCGGGTGTTGCAGCGGTACCCTGCGCCGCTCGCTTTGCTTCCGGCGGAACAGTTCACTCCGACTGCGGCTTCCGCTTGTCTCGGTGGTGTTGCCTGCTGAACATATGGGACTAAGTCTACGGCGCGCGCGAGCAAATTGACATATTTAATGTCAGTTCTGATGCTGTTGTCCCATTTTAGTCACTTCGTCGTAGCGGTGTTCAAGGATGCACTTTGGGAAACTCTACTATGCGAATGGCGACAGAGGTCACCAGCTCGTCGTGCGAAGGAGGTATTATTTCCTGTGCGGCGCGCAGCTACATGGTTGGAGTAAAAGTGTCGATTGCGGATCGAATTTCGTTGATTCTGATTACCAATTTGCAGGGAACACTTGTCCCGGGAGCGAGAAAGTGACTCGAAGCCTGCTTCCACTGTAACCCTAGAATTTTCCAGCTTTTGTGACGGGTTTACTATTATCGCTCTTGGTTACATTCAAGACGAATGGTTCACATGCAGATAGTTACTTGAAGTAATCAAAACAGGCGCGGTAAAACTCGCTCAGCTTTCACTTCTTTAACAATATGCTAAAAAGGGAAGCCTCAGGTTGGCGTTCACGTTTCTACAAGAGCCCTTGTCTTCGTCGGGCCAACAACTGCTGGAATGTATTTTTATAGCAGAGTGTAGGCGCACACAATCATACATGCAGACATACGTTCAAATCTTGACATATTCCTCCAGCTTATAAGTTCCACTGCCTAATTTTGATAAAATGCATGATGCATTTTCATTTGTTTTCCAGTTATAAGGGTTCTATGCGATCTCTTGTTTATGAGCCCATTATTTTGCTTATTATTCTTGCATTTTTGTCCTATGACATTTGAGCGGATATTTTTTTTTCACATTGTATGCTGAAAGAACTGTATCTTTTGTCTTTTCTCTAATATGTATATTACCGGTCGTATTATTTTTATGCGGTGCTCTAATGTTTGTATAAAATATAGCGTATACATTTTTATACTGCCTATTAATGTATGTATATTGTATTTTGTTATATGCCCCATATATATACCCTTTTAGTCCTGAGACGCCCTTCTTACTTACCCAATGTCCCATACGAGGCCTGTAAAGAGATATTAAATAAATAAATAAATAAATAAATAAATAAATAAATAAATAAATAAATAAATAAGCAAATAAATAAATAAATAAATAAATAAATAAATAAATAAATAAATAAATAAATAAATAAATAAATAAATAAATAAATCTTTGTCGTTTTCAGCTCTTCGACGTACCGGTGATTCCATGCTTGCCTTTGTTTAGAACCATGTACAGTTTTCGTAACTACATTCATACAACGCCGATTCCTGTTTGCTTCCTTAAACGAGATCAATGACTACATTTATGCATAGAACTATATCCACTTCAGTTAAGTATGGGAAAAAAAAAAGAAGAAAATACTCATCTTAACGTGACGAGCTGCTTTGGTGTTTTGCAGGCAAGGGTGAGGTGAATGCATCGCTCCTCAGATGCATCGATTTTATAATTACGCTGCTGCGCGGAGCGTCTAAATGGTCGCGAATGTAAATGAATGCGCCGAGAGCGTCGGTGATGGCTGATTATTCGAGCAGACGGCGAGTGCCGCCGACAGCTCCCGCGAGTGTGACTCCCGAAACCGAAATACTTACGGTGGCTAATCTGAATATAAATACGCACGGAAGGAATACGCAGCTAACGCACAGGTTCAACTACGGCAAGATAGCCTCAAACAGGGCATATACTTTGAAGTCAAAGAAAGCAAGCAAGCTCTGTGCCGCTCACCGACGCGACAAAGGGCGACGTTGACCGTTGCAACTAGTGACAGTAAACTCTGCTAGCACAACAACGCTAAACAATTTATCGCCTACTGGTTTGTTGCGGAAAGTTACCACGACGCCAAGCAGTGAGATTATGTAGTCTTAAGCAGCGCAAACGCCCAACGGAGATTTCCTAGTGTTCCTCTTAGATTAATGCGGATTTTCGTGCTAAGGCGATGCACCAGACGACTTCAGTTCTGAACTCTTATCTGAAAGAGAGTATTGACTTGAACGTCCGCATTTTGGTCTGTCTGCCAGAATTAGTTCTGTTCCACTGAAGTCCTTTTCAATGTCCGCGAGTCGTTGCTGTAAATGGTCTGACGTGACCGACCACGAGAGGTGTAAAGACATAGTGCACGTGAAGGCCCCGGCTGTCATGCCGCATGTCATTCTTCAATGAAACATCACGTCGTGGCACAGGTGGAGATGACAAGACGAACCTTAGTATGGATTGTCGGCGTCTTCACATATAGAGAGGTCCTGCGATGTCGCAGGACCTCTCTATATCTATCTAACTCTAGCAGCGCGTGTCACCGGTTCCGTGATATTAGAACATTGTAGATGCTCGGAACAGCAGCACTTGTAGGGGCAAGTTGCGAAGATATGTTGAAATGATAGAGCGCAGAACTCTTATTGCAACCTTCCGTGGTTGCTCAGGGGCTATGGTGTTGGGCTGCTGAGCACGAGGTCGCGTGATCGAACCCCGGCCACGGCTGCCGCATTTCGATGGGGGCGAAATGCGAAAGCACTCGTGTGATTAGATTTATGTGCACGTTAAAAAACCCCAGGTGGTCGAAATTTCCGAAGTCCTCATCTACAGCGTGCCTCATCAGAAAGTGGTTTTGGCATGTAAAACCCCCTAATTAAATAATTTTTAACTCTTATTGAAACAAACCACTGTTTTGTATTTGGCTGCTTACCTTTGGGGGCGTCAGAAGCCACAGAACCTTCATGATAAGATTTGTAACAGTCTTCCTATTGGATAGTGACAGTCGTATCACAAAAGGGCATTTCTGGATCTGTCAGCTTGACCACAGCGTCAGATGATGGTGCTACCAGCGCTTGCATTCTCAACTTTGCCTCCGGCTTTCTAGTGTCATGGTAACCGTAACCTCGTACGTCACGCTAAGCGTTTCAGTGGTATTGAGGCGTCGAAAGCGCCTTGCCATGCCAACAAAGGACGCTTATAGCCAGTTTAGAAACTAAGTCGCTGCGCCGGTTAATTGTAAGCCATTTTGACGTAGTAGTTCTGCGGAAAGCCGCAAGGTGGAGAGAAGGAATGAATAAAGGGAAAATCGGACATCCACCCGTTCGTAGCCATTGCTACAAAGGAAACCCATACGGGTTTCACGAAAGAAAAGCCTCAGAGTTGAAGCCATTTTGCGTTCACTCGGTTATCAACGGGCGCGTTACTATGCGTGCTCTTGATATAAGACCCGACAGTCGGCAGGAAATTATCAAACGAAGCGCACCGCCACCCTTAATATGATGAAATCCACGCACCTCAATATAAATTAAGGGTTGCAGGACTGTACGGTGGCAAAGTGGGCTAGAGGAAATATTTGTGTTAACTCCGCCGTTCCGCCACATTCTTAAAACAAGATAAAGAAAAAGAAATGAGTGTAAGTCAAGCACAACTACTACTTAATTTGACTCCTGGAAAGTTTATTCGGCGCGAACGGAAATTAACGACTTGGAAGTATAGTTGACGGCCCAGCCAATGGGGCGGAATACGTTCTCCAGCACGCTCCAACATGCGCTGCCCTGCAGCCGCCAATTAAGCTAATGATGGTCTTCTCACAGCTTCGCGTTTTCGTACATGGAGGGTAAGACGGCCACCCATCGCGCCACGTCATCTGCCACGCCAAACTCGGTCCTTTTTCTCGTTCCTTTTCTTTTCCATACTTGCCTCTCGCGTTGCGCTCCGAGAAGAAGCTAGAGACAGAGGCGACGCCAAGACCGACACGCTACGCACCGCAGCGAAACGACACCTTATAGGTTCTTGTTAATCTAATGGCACGCACCATCGCGTTTACTACGACGACTTCGTCTCGTCGTACAACCAGCGAAGAGAGGGCGATGATCTTGCGAGATGTTTTTGAGTGAAATTTAGAGCGAGTTGAACGACCGCGCCACACCCAGAGAGAAAGAGAGAAATAGAGAGAGAGAGAGTGAGAGAGACAGAGAGAGAAAAAGCAGGGTGCTGAGCAAGATGCGAATTTCCGGTTTGCTAATCAGACAACTGATACCTTACCTAGTGTGATTATGGTGGACATTCAGGACGTACACTGTAAAAGCGTCAGCGGTGGCGACGACAACGACGACGACGTGGAGGAGGAAGACAACAACCACGATGACTAATGTCACAATGATGATGACCACGATGACGTAACGGTAAGAGTGAAAACAGCAACAATAGCTTTAAACTAAAGTAACAATGCCGAGAACAAACGTGGAAACAATAACAACTAGCGTATTTGTGATTTTGGGAAAACCGCCCTTAAGGATCTGAAAATACTTGCCTTTCCACTTCTCGACATTAGAAAGAAAAAGAAATCGCACTTTCGCGCTAAAGGCGAAGCAGCGATTGCGATAGCAAATTAGTAGATAGCTATACGAAGTAAGGATAGTAGCTTTATCGGCCACATAGACTTATAAAGATTATCTAACTCAATTAACAATAATATAATGTGTAAGCGCGACTGAACGAGGATTAATTATAATTAATTATGGGGCTTTACGTGCCAAAACCACTTTCTGATTATGAGGCACGCCGTAGTGGGGGAAGTCTGGAAATTTGGACCACCTGGGGTTCCTTAACGTGCATCTAAATCGAAGTACACAGGTGTTTTCGCATTTCGCTCTCATCGAAATACGGCCGCCGTGGCCGGGATTCGATCCCGCTACCTCAGCATCCCAACACCATAGCCACTAAGCAACTACGGCGGGTCTGAACGAGTATGTAGAAAGACACAGACGCACAGAGACAGCGCTGTCTCTGTGTTTGTTTCTTTCTACGCTTACACATTCTATCATGGATTCAAATCGACTAGCCCGCCAAAGTGTTTTAACTAAATATAACAAGCACGATGTCACGCGCGCACAGGTAAACATGAATACATCTCACTCGATGAGCGCGGAAAGTCGCTTTCAAAATGCTGGAGTAAGAAATCGCGGCAGCCGCAGCGATCGAATTGACCTTCGTGCATCTCTTGCTTCACCGCGAATGAAACGTTGAAAGCACAGCGCATACGAAGCTACCGGCACTACGCCCACTCTGCAAACATCGCAGATCGCTTTGAAGATGACGCCCGCACGGGAACCTTAGCAATGTCGCAGATTGCTTTCAAGATACGGCGCCCGCACAGCCGCGACGTAAGCAGCAGCCGCCGGAGATGAACCCCCCCTCCCCCCTCTTATATAAAAATATCAGAGGCACAATTACCGAACAAAGTGCGTGACGGTAATTACGGCGCACGCTGTATAAGTGTCCTTTCAGCCAGGTGGATGATACAAAAGTCAGGAGAGCACGCGTAGCTTTCTGGGCGGCTCCTGCCAGCTTGCCCGCATGCCAAACGAGCTGCTGATAATCAACGTATCGCCAAGTCCGTGTTGTTCAGGAGAAGCGAGAACAAACGGCACATGACGTATTGGAGCCACTAAGGTAAGTACCAGATATTCGCTGGGTTTTCACTCGGGACAATGGTCAAGCGGTTCCGTAGTTTTATTATTTATCCGTGGGCGTCCATCCAATGAATAGGCTATTAGAAGTAACACGTCTTCGCACCTTGCAACAACTATCAATATATTGCGATATCTCGAAGCCATGGGCGCTTCCAAGTTAATGACCTCGTAGTACATTGTTTCTCGGTCTCTCTCTCTCTCTCTTCCTACGCTGTGATCTGTCGTTCAGCCTGCTGCTACAGTACAGCTTCGGTCAAACCGAACGCGCCCGGTAGCGGCACGCTGCCGAGCGCCAAGAGAGACGCCAGCTCCGCTAAGAAACAAGCGCGGCCCCTCTGCCGCGTTCCGAGGAACGGCGCACGAAGACAGAAGCCAGGCGAATCGGAAATAACGTCATGCGACGGCCGGCATCTTATTTCCGCCCCGCGTGTCACTCGGCGAGATCTCCCGCCCCTGCGAGTCTGACCACGCGCGGGCAGCCAGCGGTGCGGGCTGGTGTGCGTGGTCAGCGTGAAAACAAAGCTCGGTTCCGGTAGCGGGGAGAGGAGGATGCTTCCGGACGTCCGGGTCAGCGCATTAACTCCCGCCATGCCCCTCACTGCACGTAATCAGTGCCCGCGTCGACGCCTCTTGCTCCGCGGTTGCAATTCTTGCTTCGCGCAACCTTGCGCGCAAGGAGAATCCTCCGCTTGAGCCGGTCGCGACGTCTGTCTTCGCCCCGGCATCGCCTGTTTCTTATACGAGCCCCGTCGCTGATCTTTCGCTCGAATACTCCTAGACAACCCAGTGACAGACATGAGTGCACGGTAATGCACAGTGTGAAGACATGACTTAACGCCCTATAAGCGCGGGCGAATATCCGAGATTTTGAGCATGTCTCGAATAGCATTTACTCTTCCATTCGTATTAAGTTTGAGAATTCACTATTAGAAGTTGTCGAATATTGGTTACGTTCGAGTACTGTATAAGAGGCAACAACAGTTCTCGCCGTCTACAGGAAGAAAGACCGATGCAAATATAGATTCGTCTGGGTGATTCAGGAGAACCGCAGTTGTTGCGCAGATGATCCAGTTGGGTCACTTATGCACAATAGTAACAAGCTGTTGAGTAGCATGTCTCACGTTAGGCAGCCTACGAATTCGCTGTCTCTATTTTGACATAGCAATGTCACCATGTTTGAATTCCTTCAAAATGATGCTGGTGCTGTAGTATTACTCTCAGCTCCTTCAACGAGCACTACACTCTATTACATATATTTGTAGTGTGCTGCTTTTTGTTTTCATTACTGTCATTGCCATCATGTGTCGGATATGATCCTACTTTCTTTCTTTTCTCATTTACAAGCTTCTCAGTTGACCTGACATTCATTTGTTAACGTCATTGCGTGTTTCAGATAATGTGTAAACAAGAATACTGCAGCCAGCCAGACTTCACCTAGCTTTCGTTCTTACTGTTTTAGAAAGCGGGAATATTAGTAATCTATTCGATTCGAAAATTTCGCTATTCGACCAGCTCTAGTTTACACCCTATTTTGCGCGAACAGAGGCTATAGGATGTTTTTCTTCTTCTTTGCACTAGGCTGCGCACCAGCTCGATGAATGAAAAATTTGTGTTTATTAATATACTTTGCTTTAATTGTTCGTTTCTTCCATTGCTTTTATTGCTCTTACTGTTTGAACCAAACTTCCGCTGGGCACGATGTTTCTCTTCGTCCACGATTTTCGATTGATGGCTTTAGGTTCAACTCTCAGGATCTGACGTCCACATTCACACACCCACGCCCAACTCGTGCAAGACAGAATCATTTTTAGACGCAGAGGTGTGCAGCAGGCTGCTCGTGGATCCTTGTGAGGGCGGCAGCAACAAATAAACATTACCATCATGAGGAAAAATCTAGGGCATAATTCAACAAGCGTTTCATTCATAAGAACTATGCACGATTTTTCATGATGACACGTTCGCTATCTGAATTGTCTGCTTTCCTATCTTACGGAACGCTGTAGCGCGTATCGAATACAGGCCCTATCGATATACTGGCCCTATATCTAGCCAGCATGCCGAAGTTGCATTTAAAGAAAGACCTGTATGTTCGGCTGATGAGGCGAAAACAGAATGGAGCTCAGGGCCTATCGTATTGGAGTTAAACGGGTAAGCTTGAGCAACGCTTTATATAAGTAGGTTGATTTATATGGAGCCGCGCCCCTTCACTTTGAGCAAGGCGGGCGTCACTACTGTTTTGTTTTTCACACTCCGTACACAACTGCAGCGCACCAACAGGCCCAATTTCGCGCTGTGTTTCGTGACTAGCGTTCCACCAAGAGTGTGACTTAACTGCCGAGAAAAGCCTGCCGCTCACCCGGAACTGGGGCGGTGCGCTTCGATCATCAAGCTTGTCGTCTCCTCCTCTGCGCGGGCGATTAGTGGCTCGGTGGGTCTCTGTTGAAACGGGTCCCCAACAACAGAGGGCCTTGCGAAGCCTTCGGGCTGGCCTTCCGCAATATAACGTCTTCAGATCACGGCCCCAGGGGGCGATTGGCTCGCTCGTGCTGTTCTTTTTTCTCCTTTCCATCGACGGGATAAAAGTCGAGCCGAGAATTCACAATGAGTCAAGGCCGGCCTCTGGCGACCGGCGCCGTCCCGGCGAATTCTTTCCTGTGAGCGACGTGCGTGGCAAGTGGCAGCGCGGACGTAACACGTTTTGCGCTCTATTGACCGCCACTGATTTTCCTTAACCTTTGAAGGGAAGCCCCGGTCGACAAAAAGTGTTGACAACGTTATCACCGTGTCAAAGATGCTCCGGCGACGTGCGATCGAAGGAGTCCTGGCGTGATCATCGCAAAAGTTGAACGCGTTTCGTCGCATGGCGGGGACCATCGAGTACCAAAAGGATGGACAGTTGGGTTTGCTTGTGCTTCCTGACTATAGGTACACGCCTGGAAGACAAAGCGGACATGAGCTGTGTATCAGAGCACACACGGACGAACACAGTGATATGTTACGTCTCTTGTCCGCCATGCCTCCCTCGCGCTGTACATATAGTCGATGGCAGTACGTTTAGCAAACAAACCACATCCTTGTTGAAACTCTATACTGCATTAGTAAGGAGCCACGCTCTCTACCAGCGGCCGCTTATGCCATCATCAAATAGCCGATCAATGTAATCGGGCCTAATTGTATACGATTCCATGGTTATCGACAGCGCGAGCTCAACTCGGACACAGAAGCAAACAAACGCGAGTACTGGAGTGAACAAACTTTGAGAAGAGCATCTATGCTGAGAAAAAGCTTTTCTCAGAGTCGTGTCAGTCGTAATGGAGGCGTTAGCGTGGCGAGAACCAATCCGCGAGCGCTCTCTCCTTCTTCGAACTCCTTCGCACCCACGCTGCCTTTTGCCTCCGACGAAATATACTGGTCGACGGCATCCAACTACGAAAAACGGCAGTAAATATATGAAACGGCAGCCAAAAAAAGCTATTTTCTCTAACAATTAGTATGCTGATAGCACGATTTAGCGTAGCTCCCGAGCTCATCGGATCGTGTTCCAACACAAGGGCGTGACGTCGAACGTGAGGCAGCTCCTGCTGCTTAGCAAGAACAGTGCTTGCAGATAACAAGCGTCTTACAACGCCTACAACTGAGGCCGCGACAAGGGGTTCCGCCAGCGGTGTCGCAGGCGTCGCACCTCGGTGGCGTACGAGATGAGACAGAGGGATATCTGTCGACGTTTTGGCAGCGCCCAATGAAAGGATTAGATAGCTTTATCTTGACTTTTACTGTCTGTTCTGCTCAGACCAGCGTTTGCACCTCGGTGTGGTAAGCACATAGCTGCTCGGCAGGAATGTTGTGCTCCGTTTCACCAACTCAGTGTCACACTGGACTGTGTCCGTGCAATGCAACCAGAACTAAGAGCCTTTTCAACAAGTCAGGGAAGCGAACACGCAGCAACCACGCGGTCAATGGCGTATCCGGGAATATTTTTTTTTTTTTTTTGATTGGGCGGAGGGAATGAGGGGCAGGTGGTTCTTGTTAGACGTTGTTTTACGCCATGTATCCTGGTACACATAAATTTCTGAGGGCACACAAGAAACCTCGTTGTTAGTTGTCTGCTTGGCGTTTTGCTGAAAAAGCACTGTTTTACGTGCCAGAGCCGCGATACGAGGCACGACGTAAGGGGCGAGGGGGGATGGGGTGACGTTTTATTAATTTTTAACCATCTGGAGTTATTTAACTTGTTGCCCATGCGCCGCACACGGGAGTTTTAACACGTCGCCCCCATTGAAATGCAGCCGCCGCGCACTGGAGTTGAACCCACGAACTCATGCTTAGCAGCGCAACGCCATATAGCCACTAAGCCAACGTCACGGGTTTAGCTGGGCTGAACTCAGAGACAAGGTGATTCGCTGAACACCATAGCTGAGGACGAATATGACGACTGAACAGCTACGCGGAAGCGCTAAATGAGGTCTGTCAGATTTTTCTAATTCTTAGTTGATTTGTGTAGTGCCAAACTGCCAATTATCAGTTTGATATATTGTGAAAACTTTCATATCTGTCTTCAAAATATTTATTCTGAATTTAAAGTTAAATGAACAAGCAATCACTTTCGTGAGGGACTATCGTCTTGACCGAAATGAAGCATATAATTTACGTTCGTGAAATGTGAATGGAATGTAATATGTAATATGTGTGGTGTAATATGCAAATGGAAACTAGCGATTTCATGGAACTGGAAGCTAAAAGCAGTTCTGACTCGGACGAGGTGCCAGTTGATCAACTTTCGCTTTCGTCAAGCGCAGTGCTTAAAACTTTGCAATACTTGCAGAACAAGCACGCATGACTACAAGAAAGATTCAATAACACCAAGAAAAAAATCAAACTAGAAACAAAGAGAACGAAGCGTCTCGGGCGCCGCATGGCAGCACTGACATCAAAGTTCTTAAACGAGGACCAAAAGGTTGTCCTCCAGAAAGACAACCGTAAAAGCTGTAACTGGAGTGCACAAACAGTGAAGAAAGTGCTCCAACTGAAATTTGCCTGTGGCTTAACAGGTTACGATCCTCTGCTGGAACAGGGCATCCCTCTGCCGTCAAAAAGAACACTGTGCTGAAAACTTCAGCATCTGCCCTTCCAGCCTCGTGTACGGTCGGACATTTTCGACGTTATGAAGACACAAGTTGCAACGATGAGCAACGTAGAAAAGAACTGCGCCTTATTTTTAGACGAAATGGATATCCGAAGAGGAGTTGAGCTTGATCGTGACTCTTGGGACGACAACACTTCCCCCCGCGAGCAATTAACTGGCAAAGCTTGCGCTCGTCTTTCGGGCTGGTGGTACCAACAGCCACTGGAAACAAGTCATCGCATATCACTTTACAGGGGCTTATGTACGATAGGATAGGATAGGATATCCTTCTGCGATGGCAGTACCCACTGCGGGGAATTGGCCAATATTTGGATGGAATTAGGAAGATTCTGTTAATACAAGAATTGGCAAAAGTGTCGGGTGGGAATGGATAAAAATAATGTTTGAAGAATTTAGGAGAATCGCCTTGAAACAAATATGAATTTCTCCATGGCTGAGCGAGCATCCCTGTGGTAGTTTGCAAGAGACAAGGTTACAAGAGAATGGAAAATTTTAAATCAAGTTACCGGAATATTGTTTTAAAATATTTTTCATTAAAGAAGAAAAACGGTGGCAGAATAAGAAGAAAAAATTATCTGTGGTCTCATCTGCACAGAAGATGAGAACAACCACTTGGTTTTTTGAACTCGTGTTCAAGTGGTATACGCTGACGATGGCTCAGCATCCACTGGTTGCATTGAGCTTCACGCAAATGTTGAAACACAAGAAGGCAAGCTCTTGCAACCTTGCAACCGAAGTGTTTAGGGGATTGTGTATAGGTGTTTGGAAAGTTTGGAAGCCGTGCCAATCAGAGGTCCTCATGTCTACGGACGTATTTATGAAGCTCCATGTTTTTATACTAGATGAATATGGCTACAAGTTTGCACTTACTGGCAGGCCTGCACAGGACTGTTTAGAGAACCTTTCTCGGTCATTAGGATGAGAGCACCCGTTCAGACCTCGTATGTCTTAAAGAGTACCCTTAAGATAGTTTCAGTGAGCCTGTTGGTGCGGCTTAAGGTGGCGTTAGGGAATGAATCCACCAAGCCCATCGACTGCTACGTCAGGTTGTAGAAAATGAAGGAAAAAGGATTTATTAGCTTAGTTATACGGCTACAGCTACGGAAGCCCACTCCATGCTGGAGCAAATTAGACAGCCGAGTTCACATCAGGATGCTCTGAATAGGTACTGATGGATGGGTGGTGGCTCGCCTCGTGGCAAACGTCTAATTAACTGCGAATCTTAGGTTGCCTTTATTATTAGGTAGCATTAGATTCCCCCTCCCCCACCCCCCTTTTTCCCATTCGCATCTTTAGCTCAGGCTGCCAGGTAATGGTGGGCCTGTGGCCTTTTTTGGGACTCGTAAAGAGCCGGTGTCTACGCTGCGTTAGCTTCTGGATACAGGCTGATGGATGGGCGGGTGTTTTCCTTGTGGCAAACGCCCAATTGACGCCTCCATTGTGTTGAGACGTAGCACTGTTCTTGAAGGGGCCAAAGACGTCTGGCTACGACATGGATGATAGTGCTTATTAAGTGAACTTCTTGTCCGGTAAAATACAGCAAGTGAAAAGCACTGGCGAACCAGAAGGCAGCGAACACGGCACCGATGAAAATGTCGACTTGGAGACAGTTTCCTCAATAGAGAGAGACATTCTAGCGCACTTAGCTGGACTCTTATTGAAGCCAATATTCTCTGTTGTAGAGCTTGTTGGAGACTGCAACGAAATTCTTCTGGCTGAAGAACCAAGAAGGAGCTTGGACTTACTCAGTTGAAAGAGTACGTTAAAGGTGGTAATAACTTAATATAGGCAAACCAGGAGGTTCTTAACGTTGTCTTTCAATGCGAAATTGTTGTCCATCACATTTCTGAGAAGGAAGACCTGAGCTGCCTAAAGCAGCCAATGAAAACTCTGAAAGCAGCCGTAAGTACACATGCTAACTAAACATGCTGCTAAGCCACTTTGTTTCTGTTCGGCTTCGCATTTATGCGAGCTGGTTGAACAAACCAGAATAACGTGGCCAGTAGCATGGCAGCATTACTGTTGCAGGTACAAACCTCAAGTGAGAAGTACCATGTGTTTCCTCGAGTAATTGATTGAGCTACTGCAGATCACAAAGTTGAGATACCGTGGTTTTTGCTTGGGAATAGCAATGCTTTTCTGGTGTAATTGACTGAGCTGCTGCAAATGGAAAGAGTAGATGTGGAAGTTTCTGTTTGTGATTAGCAATGTGTTTTCTGTTTATTTGTAATTACGTGCTGGTGTATGCTACACCATGTTCTTTGTACAGTTCCATTTGTTTCTTCTTCCTAATTTGAGCTCAATTTTAATCCATTCCCAATTCAGTGTTATGAAAGTGGGACCAGTTGAGTACGACCCGACTGGGTCAATAAAGCCATAGATTATATATGCTTTTCAACGTACATTGACTTTTTCAATTCCTGCAAAAAATACCAATATCTGGTTTAGAGCTTCATAAACAGAACATTAGCAGCATTAGACGTAAAATGATGTGCCTCAGCTTTATTTTTGTGGTGAGGCTATCTACCGAATACCGCGTAGAAGCATTGCATAGATTACAAAAAATTTAATCTAATGTCTGTAACTTTTATGGTGGCTGATGCTGCTCTTGGTTGTGTGTGGAACAGAATCACTGAGAAACGATTCGCTCCGCAGAAGAATCAGCGAGTGTTTACAGGATAGTTTATGCAAAAGATGAAAGCTCATGTAGAAGGTAAAGATAGAGAATAGCAACAGCGGTTCAGTGTGCAGAAGAATGAATTCAAGCTAAGTTGAAGCAGTAATTTCGGCGAATTGATTTATACTTTCAGAGGGGAAAAACGCTGAAAACAGGGTGAAGGAAACGCCGACTGATAACATTCGGTGGATATTAACCTCTGAAGGTATAAAAATTACGAATAAACAGGGAAAAAAGTTTCAGTTATCTCTGCGTGTTGTCGGCGTTTTCTAATACTGCCGTCGGCGTTCTTTCTTTCTTTTCTTTCTTTACGGTAAGTGTTGTGAAAGTGACGAAAAGACGTCCGTAGCAGCTTAGGCAATACTTTGTCATTGGAGAAAACATGTCAAATTGTCAGGATTAACTATATATGTACGCAGCATCCGAAGTACAGGTGCTACGTAAACAAATATGAACAGGCTAAGTATAGCTTTGCATTTGGAACTACTGAACAGCGTAGCTTAAATTTAACGTTAAATAAAGTTTCAACTATTTGTTACAAACGCTATATGCACAAGCCCTACTCTCAAAAGGGATTGACTGAGCCGTATTTCCGCGCATCTTACCGAAAGCGCTCAATCGATGTACGCCGGACAGTGCCAGCCAACGGGAGCGTTTGAACCATGATGGCGCCCACAAAAAGCTGTCTCCGCCCTGTATTGGAGGCGGACATCGGGCAACATAGAGCACTCACACTTCGTTCATTTACCACGCGTGATTCTCTTCTCCACCTCTAGGCGCCTTCCTCCTCCGGCGCTCGCTTCCCGCACGGCGACATCCATAATCTCGCCGATTTCGCGAACGGGCATGAACCTTGCGCATACGAGTACCGGAAGGTCGATGAAATTGGAGAACAAATCACAAGCTCTGCGTTCACTGTGCAAGAATTTGTTCTCTGCTCTTGTTTTTCGTCGCTTGCTTACGCATTGTGGGTGAGTAAACTTTATTGAAAGATGTAATGTGGGTTAATTAAGACATATTATAAAGATCTTATTTTAATAATAAGCTTCATCTGTGCAGCCATGACCTTTCTTTAAGCAATCCACGTTTGATACAAGGCCTCGCACACCCACGTACCAGGGGTGCTTGCTATTCGGGACATCGTCAAATTAGGCCATGCTGCCGAGTTCTGTACTTAGCGACTCCTTGAGTGAGTCAGATGAGCCGTAGCATCCCTCCGGGCGAACCAGAGCTGACAAGATGGCGAATTTGACAATATAGCGGAGTTTGATAATTTCGAGAGCAGCACTCTGGCATTCCCAAGGCGACACAGCGCCCAAAATAATATTCGCATAGACGTGCCAGATTTCCGTTCGAAACTTACGCGCTCGGGCCACACATGTGCCGTCTGTACAGTGTCAGAACGACGACAGCGAAACACACGCACGCGCGCGCGCACGCACACACGCGCTCAAACATAAGCGCATGAACACAGAAACAGTACGTATACACGCCCGCACACGCGCACACTCATGCAATGCACAGGCAGTACACAGGCACCCACGAGCACAGACACACGTACAGTACATACACGCACAACCGTACATGCACGCAGGTGCACGCACACACGCGCACTCACGCAATACACACTCACTCAATACAAATGTACGCACGCACACGTGTACACACACGTGCACACACACACGCCCACGCACATACAGGCACACACACACATCCCTTTCTCAAGGCTGTAACAGGCACCCGGTTTTCTAGCGCCAAGGCACGACACGGAGAAAAGAGCCGTGCCGCGTTCAAAATGCCACCCGCAAGGTTTCCAAGACAAATGGACGTCACCACGCCGCGGTGTTTCCCCCAGCGTCCGCGGATTGTTGAAAAGCGATCGGCGTTTCCACGTTTTTCATGCCCGACCGCGAACAGGTGCCGTGCGCGGCCCCGCAGCCTCGGTCGAGTGCACCAAACGAAAGCGCGTCCCCTGGCAGAACACCGTGATGTTGGGAAAGCGCATTGCGATATGTTTTCTCGACGCAAGAGTCTGTGAACCAGATGCCGTCCTGACGCCGCCTTCGCCGCCAGGCCTGCCAGCTTGTTTCGCCCAGGTGAATGTCGCTTTAACGTTAGCATGCTTAGATGATTAAATCTTGAATTTCAGTGCAGCATCAAACAGCGGAATTTGCACAAAGGAAGGAGAAGGTAATGATGGTAGATCATGTCAAAAAATTAATTGTCACTGCAATAGGTAGTCTTTGTCAAGGC